>NC_047164.1:1616400-1648371 GCF_009819705.1 Hippoglossus hippoglossus | reverse complement strand
GTCTTGTTTTCAACTTCCTTTAACTTCCCTGTTATAGGCTAACTTTTGCAAAAAAAAGTGTCAACATTTCCAAAATTCCTGAGCTTAACTTCCCATGGAAAGTTTCCAGAAAGTTACCGGAAATGTTCCGCCCCTTTGCAACACTATCAGGATCGATACAGGTTCTAAAACATCACACAACCTGATTTCTGCTTTGATTTAGAAAACAACAGCAACATTAGTTCTTTCAAACACATTCATGTCAGTGTAATTATAGATTTCTGTCTTTACAAAGTGAGAACTGAATATGTGTGATAAAGGAAGGTCAGTGTTTGATTGACAGCTGATCTCTGTGCAGAGCAGAAACGTCACCACGACGAACTTTGATCAACAAACATGGAGACAAAAGAAGTTCAAGATTTACACACAGAATCTAAATCACTGCTTTTAATGACTCGAGTCTATTTGAGTTTACAGAACTCAGCTGTGGCTCCAGGATAATAAACCCAAAGTCCAGCATAGAGAGGCTGAGTGAATGTGGTCTGGACTCTGTGGAGGAGAGTCATGGTGTCAGAGACTCTGTAGAAGGACAGAACACCTGCACTGGGATCCAGGTACACTCCTACTCTGGAGGACACAGGACCTGACACTGGAGTGTTGATGCTGTTGTAACGAAAGTTATAACTGTTTACATAACTAGATAATGACCAAGATTTATCATTGTATCCAAATCCACATTCACGTGAGTCTCCTGCTCTGCTGATATTCTTGTATGTGACTGCTACACTAACTGCTCTCACCCCCACCTCCACCTCCACCTCCCAGTAACAACGTCCAGTCAGACTCTCTCTACTCAGGACCTGAGTCCTAACAGTGAATCTGTCTGGGTGATTAGAATAAGACTGTTCTTTACTCCATACATGTTACTTTTCTGTTTCCCTCAGATAATAACAGATCTTTGTGTGCTGTGTTTGGATCCAGTGTGATTTCCTGTGAATATCTTAAGAAGTCAGCTCTGGTCTCTGGCTCTGGTTGTGGCAGTAAAACATCCACTTGAGACACAATCTGTAAAATCTCTGTCTCTGTCTCACTCAGAATGTCCTGTAGTCGACCTCTGACCTGGGACACAGCTGCTGTCACGTCCTCAAAGTACCTCAGAGGACGGATCCTGATGCTGGATGAGTGTGTAGATTCACTGAGTGGTGACAGTGAGGGGTAGTTGTGTAGAAACTGGTTGTGATCCTCTGTGTCTGAGAGCTGCTTCAGTTCATGGTCTTTCCTCTTCAGCTCAGTGATCTCCTGCTCCAGTCTCTCCTGAAGCTCTCTGACTCGACTCACTTCAGTTTCCTGCTGGGATCTGATCTGCTGCTTCACATCAGAGCTTCTTTTCTCCAGCAGACGGATCAGCTCAGTGAAGATCTTCTCACTGTCCTCCACTGCTTTATTAGCAGAACCATTGACGGCCTCCTCCTCCTGTTGAAGCAGCTTCACATCTTTCTCTGTGTCCTGGACTCTCTGCTGGATTGTTTGTCTCCTCAGCCCGAGCTCTCTCTGCCTCTCAGTCCTTTCTGCTGCAGCTGACACTGTGTCGTGGTCTTTATGTTCCTCCACAGAGCAGAGATAACAGATACACTGCTGATCAGTGCGGCAGAACATCTTCATCACCTCATCGTGACGAGAGCAGATGTTCTCCTGGAGCTTCTCCGAGGGCTCCACCAGCTTGTGCTTCTTAAATGGAGCTGACTGAAGATGAGGCTGGAGGTGTTTTTCACAATAAGAGGCCAAACAAACCAAACAGGACTTGAGAGCTTTCAGTTTCCTCCCAGTGCAGACATCACAGGCCACATCTTCAGGTCCAGCATAGCAGTGATCAGCAGGAGCAGCTTGGAGTCCAGTCTTCTTCAGCTCCTCCACTAAATCAGCTAACATGGTGCTTTTCCCCAGGACAGGCCTCGGTGTGAAGGTCTGTCTACACTGAGGGCAGCTGTAGCTTCCTCTCTCCTCCTCTTTGTCCCAGTGGGTGTTAATACAGCTCTTACAGTAGCTGTGTCCACAGCCAGTAGTCACCGGATCCTTCAGTAGATCCAGACAGATCGAACAGCAGAATCTTTCTCTGTCCCGTTGATTTTCTTGCTGCGCCATTTCAGCTGGTGCCAGAGACTGTAGAACAGTTTCACTTCCTCTGAACAGATACAGATCTCTGCTCCTCCCCCTCTCGTTCACTCCCTGCAGTGACTCATCTCCCACAGGTCACAGCTTGTTGTTCACTGGTTCTTACACTTACACGTCTGTGAAGGGAGGAGACACAGACACATCCTGACTGGGAGGAGCTGGTTGTGTTTGAGGAAGAAGTTGTTGGTGTTTCAGGATTTACTGCATTTCACAGCGGCCTGTTCCCACCTGGTGTTAAGAGGAGATTCAGTGAGAGGCAGAGTGTGTTTTACGAAGAATGAAAAACTAAAAAAGTCGAATAAAGGTTAAGTTAAGGTTAAGGTCGTCTTTAATGTCCCCGAGGGGCCATTTGGTTTGTAAACAGTAGTCACACACAACCCATACACATCATAACAATACATACATACACAAAAAGAGTCATTAGTCCTTTGTTAAAATACTAAAATATATTAAAATGCGTGTGTGACAAACACCAGGGCTACAGCTGGTTTAAAAGTCCGACCGCTGAGGAGACAACGGTCTGTCTGCCTGTCTGTCTGTGTGTCTGTCTGTCTGTCTGTCTGTCTGTCTGTCTGCCTGTCTCTCTCTCTCTCTCTCTCTCCCTCTCTCTCTCTCTCTCTCTCTCTCTCTCCCAGTGTGTCTGTGCAGCATGGCTGCTGCAGGTGGAGGCTTCGGCCTCCACAAACTAACACGCCGACACGGCATCAAACTGTGTCCGGCTGTGGACTGCTCGGTCGAAGAGGTCAGTCTGGCTGTAGGTGAGGTTGTTGGATATGATAGTGTGAAGTCTGCCTCACGAATGAACAGCGCTGTGGTGGTTTTTCTAGACAGTACAGACAAAAGCTAACCAGCTCCTGGAGAGTGGAGTTGTGATTCAGGGCTCCTTCACACCTGTGTGGTCCCTGGCTAATCCTGATAAAAAGGTCCTAATCTCTAATGTGTCCCCGTTCCTACAAAACGAGCTCTTAGAGAAAGAGCTGGCGAGACATGGACAGTTAATGTCCCCGATAAAAATGATCCCCATCTACTGTGAATCTCCGCATCTCAAACATGTCGTGTCTTTCAGGAGACACGTGTTCATGGTTCTGAAAAAGAATGAGGAAGAATTCAATTTGGTCTTCAGGTTTAAAATTGCGGAATCTATTTTTCACTTGATTTTCACCAGAGGGGGACTTTAAGATCCTTTCTTGCTTACTTAAAGCTGCATTATTTGATTATTACAAGAAATCTCGACAGCAGTAACAGAACCAAATCAACAAACTAAATCTATCTGAAACCTGCACAGAGCTGCAGAGTTGGGTGATAGTAATCAAATTGTAATCAATCGCAAAAGAAAATCAAAAATGTGCTCTGATGCAGGTTTCAGCTTCCGTTTGCAAACGAACTGTGTCGTATAAAGAGCAAAAATGAAAATCAAGAAACTTCAGACACTTACATCGATCATCAGTCTTGGATCTCCGGCCGCTGTGTTGACTGTAAGCTTTGCATAGCCATTGGCTGCGGTTAAGCCCTGCACCTCACCTGGATTCACCACCACTGCAACACCTTGTGCCGGAGTTTCATCTGGATTTGTGACTTCAATCTGCCATCAAGGAAACAAACAGCCAAACAATGAGAAATATTCACCTGTAACATCAAAGCATACAGTTAATCACATCTTATTAAGGGCAAACAAACTCATTACATCATTTTGTATGCAGTGTATGTACTGTGCAATAACAGACAGAACAGAACAATGGTGAATATTGCACAAATAGCACAAAACTAATTAGGGCCACTCAGATCTGGCAAACAGGAGCGGACTGCTCAAGTGCCATCATTCCACACAGGATGTGGGCTGGATGACAGTGGGACAGTGTCGGCCAAAACTATTTTGCTATGTGGGATTGGAATAGTTTACCTGTTGAATTGAGTAGTAATGATCTAATTTTTAAAATACAAACTCAAGACAACAACAGAAATAATAATAATAATAATAATAATTAAAAAGCCTTTTATCTAAAACACAACCCCCACCAACCCCACAATACATCCCAACTACCGATTATGCAACTAAATATGCAAATAACCATAAAATCTCACCAATTGACCTTTAATTTGAAGGAGACATCTTTGAGATCTGCTCTGCATCTGCCAATCGGCTTGTTGCTCCCTCGCTGCGAGCTAACCACTCAACAGGATCACGACTGTTTGCTGTCCTGGCTCCTAAATGGTGGGACGAGTTAATAATAATAATAATAATCATAATAATAATCATAATAATAATAATCCTTACAATTTCAATAGGGCCTCCCACTCTGTTCGGTGCTCGGGCCCTAATTAGTAAAACAACACGATATATATTTTTAGAATTATTCAATTTTTAAAAAACTAAAATTCCAGGCATAATTAAAGGCATATTTCACGTCGCTACTCATCCACGACTGTAGGTGGAGTAGAGCGCGTTTTCCGTCCAATCGTGCGACCGCCACTAGACACAAAGAAGAAGCGGGAGCACACGGAGAAAGACGAAGAAGAAGAAGAAGACGGCGGCGGTTAGCAGTTAGCATTTAGCTCCGCGGGTTACGTCGAGGACAGTCTCTGGTAAACTGGTGTTTTCATACTTTGATATTCTCCACCGTTAAACTCCGGAGTCTTTACTTGAACCACAGCATGTTCACAGAGAAGAATGTTGATTTTAATACAGTTAAAATAAGTTTTCGCACATTGTTGTTGTTGTGATTTGATCCAAACTCTGTGTTCCACAGTCCAATGAGAAGAGAGACGTCCTCAACCCGCTGATAACAGGCGTCTTCTTAGAGGTTTGTGTCGTGTTACCATAGCAACAACATCTTGCAGAGACATATCTGTGTTTATGTTGAAGATGTTCAGATTCCCCGGTTGGATTAATATCTGCGTGATGCTTCACGTTGACATGTGTTGTTCATTTTCCTCGCAGGCGTCCAACAGCGCCTCCTACATCCAGGATGCGTTCCAGCTCCTCATGCCCATCCTGGAGATTTCTCACATCCAGAGGACGGCTGACTCCGCGGAGCAGTGACCTCACGATGTCTCCTCCGCCCTCCAACGCCGCCCCGGCTCCAGGACTCTGTCACAGCCGATAACTGACACATCTGGAAAACTTTTAAAAAGTCGCCGTGTCAGTGTTTACTCTGTTTTCCAGCTCAGGACAAAATCAATTTCACGCCTGGGAGGAAAAAGTGTGTTCTTGTCAAACAGTGTTATAGTTTTTGTGCTTTGCAGGTTTATTTGTGAAGCACGTTACAAGGACTCGTTGCAACACTCGTTGTTGTGGAAGGGAAACAAAATGCGTTTATGATAAACAAGGTTCAACTTATGGTTCTTTTATTCCAACGTCTGCACTTTTTTCTGACAGAACCTGTCGTCTGGATTCTGCCTCAAAGAACAATCGACTTGTAAAATGTCCAACATGATGGAGACACCACTGGGAATTTGTTAAAAACAAACAAAGGTGTGTCTGAACTAAATAAATATTAACAGATGTATTTGGTTTTCTATGCAGATGTTTCTTAAATCATGTCATCCAATATATTTCCTTGTCCTGGAGCTGAAGGTTATTTTTCTTTGAGGACACAGAGAAGGACTGAAAGTTTAGTTTTAACATGTGTTAGTCAGGCCTCTGAGGGAAAAGACACTAGTGACAGCTTCGTGTGTTCAAATGACAAACACGTTCCTTTCAGACTTGTTCTGTTTAAAAGACGAGAAACTTGAGGTAAATGTTCCTGATTTAATCTGAACATCCACTAAAAGAACTTAAAGAGGCTCAGATCTTTATTTACACAGAAGAAATAGTATATAGATTCATTTCTTTTAAGAATTGTGCAACACTTTATTCTGCTAAAAACCTAAATTCCCCTCCCCATCTTCTCCTCGATTAAACTCTTTCCCCTCCGAGAGCTGGGACCTTGAGCACATCACTTTTAATCTCGTTAAAGAAAAGCAAAACATTGTGATTGATGCAATATCTAAGAGTATGTCACTGAGAGTCCTGCTTCTTATGTGACTAAACCTCTTGTAAATGTCCAATGTCCACCAGGAGAAATATCCATCTCTTCATTGTAATCTTATATTCAGAACTTCAGGTGTTTACGTATCCGACAGAGAAGCTTCTATCTGCTATGAAGATTATTATGATCGTCTCTTTTTTAGCAAGTTACCTTCAGGTGGATCGTTGGTTTTATATTAAACTGCATCAGCCGTGTGACGTGGACATGATGAGTGATCGTCTTTCAGCATCATACTGTACCCCAGGTGTTCGAGACTTTCAAATAAATGCTCTTTCACATGGGCCACATCTGTCATTTGTGTGTGTGAGTGTGTAAATTACAAGTTTAGTCGACTGAGGGTTTTTTGTTTGTTTTTCCTGATGGGAGATATATTTGTTCAGAACGTGTTTTACATCACGTAGTTCCATTCCTGCACTTATTTGAGTTATTCAAATGGTATTTTTCAGCAGCTGAACAAGTTTGAATTCAGGTTGATTTATTTACAAGTGACAATTCACATTAACTAACATGCAAACACAACAGAGACAAGATTAGAAGAAGACAATTTAAAGTCAGGAAGCAGAGTTTAAAACAAATTTCAAACAAAGTAAAGGATCAAAAAGAGAATAAAGGAAATAAAAAGGATAAATCTTCATGAAAGATAAGTTGAAGGATGAAGTAAAACAAATAATAAATGATAAAATTAGAATAGTATAAAACACAGTGATGTTGTAAAATAGTTTATTCAAAAGGCACAAAGTACAAAGAATAAGTAGAAAATTAGAGAAAAATCAAATTTAAAAATACATCCTACTCTCACGGCTGTAAAAGGTTAGCCTACTGTATACAAATGAACTTGGTATTAACATGAACATGGCTTCAGTGTAACAAGGAATCAACATGCTAGGTAATGACAAAGACGTTCAACAACAACACAAAGTCATAGGTTTACTTTTCTGGCAGACAATGTTCCCAACGAGCTGCATCCAGGGTCCAGCTGAGCTCGGCTCGCCTAGTCTTGTTTTCAACTTCCTTTAACTTCCCTGTTATAGGCTAACTTTTGCAAAAAAAAGTGTCAACATTTCCAAAATTCCTGAGCTTAACTTCACATGGAAAGTTTCCAGAAAGTTACCGGAAATGTTCCGCCCCTTTGCAACACTAATCAGGATCGATACAGGTTCTAAAACATCACACAACCTGATTTCTGCTTTGATTTAGAAAACAACAGCAACATTAGTTCTTTCAAACACATTCATGTCAGTGTAATTATAGATTTCTGTCTTTACAAAGTGAGAACTGAATATGTGTGATAAAGGAAGGTCAGTGTTTGATTGACAGCTGATCTCTGTGCGGAGCAGAAACGTCACCACGACGAACTTTGATCAACAAACATGGAGACAAAAGAAGTTAAAGATTTACACACAGAATCTAAATCACTGCTTTTAATGACTCGAGTCTATTTGAGTTTACAGAACTCAGCTGTGGCTCCAGGATAATAAACCCAAACTCCAGCATAGAGAGGCTGAGTGAATGTGGTCTGGACTCTGTGGAGGAGAGTCATGGTGTCAGAGACGCTGTAGAAGGACAGAACACCTGCACTGTGATCCAGGTACACTCCTACTCTGGAGGACAGAGGACCTGACACTGGAGTGTTGATGCTGTTGTAACGAAAGTTATAACTGTTTCTATCACAAGATAATGACCAAGATTTATCATTGAATCCAAATAAACATTCAAGTGAGTCTCCTGCTCTGCTGATATTCTTGTATGTGACTGCTAAACTAACTCCTCCTCTCCCCCCCACCTCCACCTCCCAGTAACAACGTCCAGTCAGACTCTCTCTACTCAGGACCTGACGCCAATCAGTGAATCTGTCTGGGTGATAAGAATAAGACTCTTCTTCACTCATACATGTTACTTTTCTGTTTCCCTCAGATAATAACAGCTCTTTGTTTACTGTGTTTGGATCCAGTGTGATTTCCTGTGAATATCTTAAGAAGTCAGCTCTGGTCTCTGGCTCTGGTTGTGGCAGTAAAACATCCACTTGAGACACAATCTGTAAAATCTCTGTCTCTGTCTCACTCAGAATGTCCTGTAGTCGACCTCTGACCTGGGACACAGCTGCTGTCACGTCCTCAAAGTTCCTCAGAGGACGGATCCTGATGCTGGATGAGTGTGTAGATTCACTGAGTGGTGACAGTGAGGGGTAGTTGTGTAGAAACTGGGTGTGATCCTCTGTGTCTGAGAGCTGCTTCAGTTCATGGTCTTTCCTCTTCAGCTCAGTGATCTCCTGCTCCAGTCTCTCCTGAAGCTCTCTGACTCGACTCACTTCAGTTTGCTGCTGGGATCTGATCTGCTGCTTCACATCAGAGCTTCTTTTCTCCAGCAGACGGATCAGCTCAGTGAAGATCTTCTCACTGTCCTCCACTGCTTTATCAGCAGAGCCATTGACGGCCTCCTCCTCCTGTTGAAGCAGCTTCACATCTTTCTCTGTGTCCTGGACTCTCTGCTGGATTGTTTGTCTCCTCAGCCCGAGCTCTCTCTGCCTCTCAGTCCTTTCTGCTGCAGCTGTTACTGTGTCGTGGTCTTTATGTTCATCCACAGAGCAGAGATAACAGATACACTGCTGATCAGTGCGGCAGAACATCTTCATCACCTCATCGTGACGAGAGCAGATGTTCTCCTGGAGCTTCTCCGAGGGCTCCACCAGCTTGTGCTTCTTAAATGGAGCTGACTGAAGATGACGCTGGAGGTGTTTTTCACAATAAGAGGCCAAACAAACCAAACAGGACTTGAGAGCTTTCAGTTTCCTCCCAGTGCAGACATCACAGGCCACATCTTCAGGTCCAGCATAGCAGTGATCAGCAGGAGCAGCTTGGAGTCCAGTCTTCTTCAGCTCCTCCACTAAATCAGCTAACATGGTGCTTTTCCCCAGGACAGGCCTCGGTGTGAAGGTCTGTCTACACTGAGGGCAGCTGTAGCTTCCTCTCTCCTCCTCTTTGTCCCAGTGGGTGTTAATACAGCTCTTACAGTAGCTGTGTCCACAGCCAGTAGTCACCGGATCCTTCAGTAGATCCAGACAGATCGAACAGCAGAATCTTTCTCTGTCCCGTTGATTTTCTTGCTGCGCCATTTCAGCTGGTGCCAGAGACTGTAGAACAGTTTCACTTCCTCTGAACAGATACAGATCTCTGCTCCTCCCCCTCTCGTTCACTCCCTGCAGTGACTCATCTCCCACAGGTCACAGCTTGTTGTTCACTGGTTCTTACACTTACACGTCTGTGAAGGGAGGAGACACAGACACATCCTGACTGGGAGGAGCTGGTTGTGTTTGAGGAAGAAGTTGTTGGTGTTTCAGGATTTACTGCATTTCACAGCGGCCTGTTCCCACCTGGTGTTAAGAGGAGATTCAGTGAGAGGCAGAGTGTGTTTTACGAAGAATGAAAAACTAAAAAAGTCGAATAAAGGTTAAGTTAAGGTTAAGGTCGTCTTTAATGTCCCCGAGGGGCCATTTGGTTTGTAAACAGTAGTCACACACAACCCATACACATCATAACAATACATACATACACAAAAAGAGTCATTAGTCCTTTGTTAAAATACTAAAATATATTAAAATGCGTGTGTGACAAACACCAGGGCTACAGCTGGTTTAAAAGTCCGACCGCTGAGGAGACAACGGTCTGTCTGCCTGTCTGTCTGTGTGTCTGTCTGTCTGTCTGTCTGTCTGCCTGTCTCTCTCTCTCTCTCTCTCTCTCTCTCTCTCCCTCTCTCTCTCTCTCTCTCTCTCTCTCTCTCTCTCTCTCTCTCTCTCCCTCTCTCTCTCTCTCTCTCTCTCTCTCTCTCTCTCTCTCTCCCTCTCTCTCTCTCTCTCTCTCTCTCTCTCTCCCTCTCTCTCTCTCTCTCTCTCTCTCCCTCTCTCTCTCTCTCTCTCTCTCTCCCTCTCTCTCTCTCTCTCTCTCTCTCTCTCTCCCTCTCTCTCTCTCTCTCTCTCTCTCTCTCTCTCTCTCTCTCTCTCTCTCTCTCTCCCTCTCTCTCTCTCTCTCTCTCTCTCTCTCCCAGTGTGTCTGTGCAGCATGGCTGCTGCAGGTGGAGGCTTCGGCCTCCACAAACTAACACGCCGACACGGCATCAAACTGTGACCGGCTGTGGACTGCTCGGTCGAAGAGGTCAGTCTGGCTGTAGGTGAGGTTGTTGGATATGATAGTGTGAAGTCTGCCTCACGAATGAACAGCGCTGTGGTGGTTTTTCTAGACAGTACAGACAAAGCTAACCAGCTCCTGGAGAGTGGAGTTGTGATTCAGGGCTCCTTCACACCTGTGTGGTCCCTGGCTAATCCTGATAAAAAGGTCCTAATCTCTAATGTGTCCCCGTTCCTACAAAACGAGCTCTTAGAGAAAGAGCTGGCGAGACATGGACAGTTAATGTCCCCGATAAAAATGATCCCCATCTACTGTGAATCTCCACATCTCAAACATGTCGTGTCTTTCAGGAGACACGTGTTCATGGTTCTGAAAAAGAATGAGGAAGAATTCAATTTGGTCTTCAGGTTTAAAATTGCGGAATCTATTTTTCACTTGATTTTCACCAGAGGGGGACTTTAAGATCCTTTCTTGCTTACTTAAAGCTGCATTATTTGATTATTACAAGAAATCTCGACAGCAGTAACAGAACCAAATCAACAAACTAAATCTATCTGAAACCTGCACAGAGCTGCAGAGTTGGGTGATAGTAATCAAATTGTAATCAATCGCAAAAGAAAATCAAAAATGTGCTCTGATGCAGGTTTCAGCTTCCGTTTGCAAACGAACTGTGTCGTATAAAGAGCAAAAATGAAAATCAAGAAACTTCAGACACTTACATCGATCATCAGTCTTGGATCTCCGGCCGCTGTGTTGACTGTAAGCTTTGCATAGCCATTGGCTGCGGTTAAGCCCTGCACCTCACCTGGATCCACCACCACTGCAACACCTTGTGCCGGAGTTTCATCTGGATTTGTGACTTCAATCTGCCATCAAGGAAACAAACAGCCAAACAATGAGAAATATTCACCTGTAATATCAAAGCATACAGTTAATCACATCTTATTAAGGGCAAACAAACTCATTACATCATTTTGTATGCAGTGTATGTACCGTGCAATAACAGACAGAACAGAACAATGGTGAATATTGCACAAATAGCACAAAACTAATTAGGGCCACTCAGATCTGGCAAACAGGAGCGGACTGCTCAAGTGCCATCATTCCACACAGGATGTGGGCTGGATGACAGTGGGACAGTGTCGGCCAAAACTATTTTGCTATGTGGGATTGGAATAGTTTACCTGTTGAATTGAGTAGTAATGATCTAATTTTTAAAATACAAACTCAAGACAACAACAGAAATAATAATAATAATTAAAAAGCCTTCTATCTAAAACACAACCCCCACCAACCCCACAATACATCCCAACTACCGATTATGCAACTAAATATGCAAATAACCATAAAATCTCACCAATTGACCTTTAATTTGAAGGAGACATCTTTGAGATCTGCTCTGCATCTGCCAATCGGCTTGTTGCTCCCTCGCTGCGAGCTAACCACTCAACAGGATCACGACTGTTTGCTGTCCTGGCTCCTAAATGGTGGAACGAGTTAATAATAATAATCATAATAATAATCATAATAATAATCCTTACAATTTCAATAGGGCCTCCCACTCTGTTTGGTGCTCGGGCCCTAATTAGTAAAACAACACGATATATATTTTTAGAATTATTCAATTTTTAAAAAACTAAAATTCCAGGCATAATTAAAGGCATATTTCACGTCGCTACTCATCCACGACTGTAGGTGGAGTAGAGCGCGTTTTCCGTCCAATCGTGCGACCGCCACTAGACACAAAGAAGAAGCGGGAGCACACGGAGAAAGACGAAGAAGAAGAAGAAGACGGCGGCGGTTAGCAGTTAGCATTTAGCTCCGCGGGTTACGTCGAGGACAGTCTCTGGTAAACTGGTGTTTTCATACTTTGATATTCTCCACCGTTAAACTCCGGAGTCTTTACTTGAACCACAGCATGTTCACAGAGAAGAATGTTGATTTTAATACAGTTAAAATAAGTTTTCGCACATTGTTGTTGTTGTGATTTGATCCAAACTCTGTGTTCCACAGTCCAATGAGAAGAGAGACGTCCTCAACCCGCTGATAACAGGCGTCTTCTTAGAGGTTTGTGTCGTGTTACCATAGCAACAACATCTTGCAGAGACATATCTGTGTTTATGTTGAAGATGTTCAGATTCCCCGGTTGGATTAATATCTGCGTGATGCTTCACGTTGACATGTGTTGTTCATTTTCCTCGCAGGCGTCCAACAGCGCCTCCTACATCCAGGATGCGTTCCAGCTCCTCATGCCCATCCTGGAGATTTCTCACATCCAGAGGACGGCTGACTCCGCGGAGCAGTGACCTCACGATGTCTCCTCCGCCCTCCAACGCCGCCCCGGCTCCAGGACTCTGTCACAGCCGATAACTGACACATCTGGAAAACTTTTAAAAAGTCGCCGTGTCAGTGTTTACTCTGTTTTCCAGCTCAGGACAAAATCAATTTCACGCCTGGGAGGAAAAAGTGTGTTCTTGTCAAACAGTGTTATAGTTTTTGTGCTTTGCAGGTTTATTTGTGAAGCACGTTACAAGGACTCGTTGCAACACTCGTTGTTGTGGAAGGGAAACAAAATGTGTTTATGATAAACAAGGTTCAACTTATGGTTCTTTTATTCCAACGTCTGCACTTTTTTCTGACAGAACCTGTCGTCTGGATTCTGCCTCAAAGAACAATCGACTTGTAAAATGTCCAACATGATGGAGACACCACTGGGAATTTGTTAAAAACAAACAAAGGTGTGTCTGAACTAAATAAATATTAACAGATGTATTTGGTTTTCTATGCAGATGTTTCTTAAATCATGTCATCCAATATATTTCCTTGTCCTGGAGCTGAAGGTTATTTTTCTTTGAGGACACAGAGAAGGACTGAAAGTTTAGTTTTAACATGTGTTAGTCAGGCCTCTGAGGGAAAAGACACTAGTGACAGCTTCGTGTGTTCAAATGACAAACACGTTCCTTTCAGACTTGTTCTGTTTAAAAGACGAGAAACTTGAGGGAAATGTTCCTGATTTAATCTGAACATCCACTAAAAGAACTTAAAGAGGCTCAGATCTTTATTTACACAGAAGAAATAGTATATAGATTCATTTCTTTTAAGAATTGTGCAACACTTTATTCTGCTAAAAACCTAAATTCCCCTCCCCATCTTCTCCTCGATTAAACTCTTTCCCCTCCGAGAGCTGGGACCTTGAGCACATCACTTTTAATCTCGTTAAAGAAAAGCAAAACATTGTGATTGATGCAATATCTAAGAGTATGTCACTGAGAGTCCTGCTTCTTATGTGACTAAACCTCTTGTAAATGTCCAATGTCCACCGGGAGAAATATCCATCTCTTCATTGTAATCTTATATTCAGAACTTCAGGTGTTTACGTATCCGACAGAGAAGCTTCTATCTGCTATGAAGATTATTATGATCGTCTCTTTTTTAGCAAGTTACCTTCAGGTGGATCGTTGGTTTTATATTAAACTGCATCAGCCGTGTGACGTGGACATGATGAGTGATCGTCTTTCAGCATCATACTGTACCCCAGGTGTTCGAGACTTTCAAATAAATGCTCTTTCACATGGGCCACATCTGTCATTTGTGTGTGTGAGTGTGTAAATTACAAGTTTAGTCGACACAAGGGGTTTTTGTTTGTTTTTCCTGATGGGAGATATATTTGTTCAGAACGTGTTTTACATCACGTAGTTCCATTCCTGCACTTATTTGAGTTATTCAAATGGTATTTTTCAGCAGCTGAACAAGTTTGAATTCAGGTTGATTTATTTACAAGTGACAATTCACATTAACTAACATGCAAACACAACAGAGACAAGATTAGAAGAAGACAATTTAAAGTCAGGAAGCAGAGTTTAAAACAAATTTCAAACAAAGTAAAGGATCAAAAAGAGAATAAAGGAAATAAAAAGGATAAATCTTCATGAAAGATAAGTTGAAGGATGAAGTAAAACAAATAATAAATGATAAAATTAGAATAGTATAAAACACAGTGATGTTGTAAAATAGTTTATTCAAAAGGCACAAAGTACAAAGAATAAGTAGAAAATTAGAGAAAAATCAAATTAAAAAATACATCCTACTCTCACTGCTGTAAAAGGTTAGCCTACTGTATACAAATGAACTTGGTATTAACATGAACATGGCTTCAGTGTAACAAGTAATCAACATGCGAGGTAATGACAAAGACGTTCAACAACAACACAAAGTCATAGGTTTACTTTTCTGGCAGACAATGTTCCCAACGAGCTGCATCCAGGGTCCAGCTGAGCTCGGCTCGCCTAGTCTTGTTTTCAACTTCCTTTAACTTCCCTGTTATAGGATAACTTTTGCAAAAAAAAGTGTCAACATTTCCAAAATTCCTGAGCTTAACTTCCCATGGAAAGTTTCCAGAAAGTTACCGGAAATGTTCCGCCCCTTTGCAACACTAATCAGGATCGATACAGGTTCTAAAACATCACACAACCTGATTTCTGCTTTGATTTAGAAAACAACAGCAACATTAGTTCTTTCAAACACATTCATGTCAGTGTAATTATAGATTTCTGTCTTTACAAAGTGAGAACTGAATATGTGTGATAAAGGAAGGTCAGTGTTTGATTGACAGCTGATCTCTGTGCGGAGCAGAAACGTCACCACGACGAACTTTGATCAACAAACATGGAGACAAAAGAAGTTCAAGATTTACACACAGAATCTAAATCACTGCTTTTAATGACTCGAGTCTATTTGAGTTTACAGAACTCAGCTGTGGCTCCAGGATAATAAACCCAAACTCCAGCATAGAGAGGCTGAGTGAATGTGGTCTGGACTCTGTGGAGGAGAGTCATGGTGTCAGAGACTCTGTAGAAGGACAGAACACCTGCACTGTGATCCAGGTACACTCCTACTCTGGAGGACACAGGACCTGACACTGGAGTCTCGATGCTGTTGTAACGAAAGATATAACTGTTTCTATAACAAGATAATGACCAAGATTTATCATTGTATCCAAATCTACATTCAAGTGAGTTTCCTGCTCTGCTGATATTCTTGTATGTGACTGCTAAACTTACTCCTCCTCTCCCCCCCACCTCCACCTCCCAGTAACAACGTCCAGTCAGACTCTCTCTACTCAGGACCTGAGGCCTATCAGTGAATCTGTCTGGGTGATTAGAATAAGACTGTTCTTTACTCATACATGTTACTTTTCTGTTTCCCTCAGATAATAACACATGTTTGTTTACTGTGTTTGGATCCAGTTTGATTTCCTGTGAATATCTTAAGAAGTCAGCTCTGGTCTCTGGCTCTGGTTGTGGCAGTAAAACATCCACTTGAGACACAATCTGTAAAATCTCTGTCTCTGTCTCACTCAGAATGTCCTGTAGTCGACCTCTGACCTGGGACACAGCTGCTGTCACGTCCTCAAAGTACCTCAGAGGACGGATCCTGATGCTGGATGAGTGTGTAGATCCACTGAGTGGTGACAGTGAGGGGTAGTTGTGTAGAAACTGGGTGTGATCCTCTGTGTCTGAGAGCTGCTTCAGTTCATGGTCTTTCCTCTTCAGCTCAGTGATCTCCTGCTCCAGTCTCTCCTGAAGCTCTCTGACTCGACTCACTTCAGTTTCCTGCTGGGATCTGATCTGCTGCTTCACATCAGAGCTTCTTTTCTCCAGCAGACGGATCAGCTCAGTGAAGATCTTCTCACTGTCCTCCACTGCTTTATCAGCAGAGCCATTGACGGCCTCCTCCTCCTGTTGAAGCAGCTTCACATCTTTCTCTGTGTCCTGGACTCTCTGCTGGATTGTTTGTCTCCTCAGCCCGAGCTCTCTCTGCCTCTCAGTCCTTTCTGCTGCAGCTGACACTGTGTCGTGGTCTTTATGTTCCTCCACAGAGCAGAGATAACAGATACACTGCTGATCAGTGCGGCAGAACATCTTCATCACCTCATCGTGACGAGAGCAGATGTTCTCCTGGAGCTTCTCCGAGGGCTCCACCAGCTTGTGCTTCTTCAATGGAGCTGACTGAAGATGACGCTGGAGGTGTTTTTCACAATAAGAGGCCAAACAAACCAAACAGGACTTGAGAGCTTTCAGTTTCCTCCCAGTGCAGACATCACAGGCCACATCTTCAGGTCCAGCATAGCAGTGATCAGCAGGAGCAGCTTGGAGTCCAGTCTTCTTCAGCTCCTCCAGTGAATCAGCTAACATGGTGTTTTTCCTCAGGACAGGCCTCGGTGTGAAGGTCTCTCTACACTGAGGGCAGCTGTAGCTTCCTCTCTCCTCCTCTTTGTCCCAGTGGGTGTTAATACAGCTCATACAGTAGCTGTGTCCACAGCCAGTAGTCACCGGATCCTTCAGTAGATCCAGACAGATCGAACAGCAGAATCTTTCTCTGTCCCGTTGATTTTCTTGCTGCGCCATTTCAGCTGGTGCCAGAGACTGTAGAACAGTTTCACTTCCTCTGAACAGATACAGATCTCTGCTCCTCCCCCTCTCGTTCACTCCCTGCAGTGACTCATCTCCCACAGGTCACAGCTTGTTGTTCACTGGTTCTTACACTTACACGTCTGTGAAGGGAGGAGACACAGACACATCCTGACTGGGAGGAGCTGGTTGTGTTTGAGGAAGAAGTTGTTGGTGTTTCAGGATTTACTGCATTTCACAGCGGCCTGTTCCCACCTGGTGTTAAGAGGAGATTCAGTGAGAGGCAGAGTGTGTTTTACGAAGAATGAAAAACTAAAAAAGTCGAATAAAGGTTAAGTTAAGGTTAAGGTCGTCTTTACTGTCCCCGAGGGGCCATTTGGTTTGTAAACAGTAGTCACACACAACCCATACACATCATAACAATACATACATACACAAAAAGAGTCATTAGTCCTTTGTTAAAATACTAAAATATATTAAAATGTGTGTGTGACAAACACCAGGGCTACAGCTGTTTTAAAAGTCTGACTGCTGAGGAGACAACGGTCTGTCTGCCTGTCTGTCTGTCTGTCTGTCTGTCTGTCTGTCTGTCTGTCTGTCTGCCTGTCTCTCTCTCTCTCTCTCTCTCTCTCTCTCTCTCTCTCTCTCTCTCTCTCTCTCTCTCTCCCGGTGTGTCTGTGCAGCATGGCTGCTGCAGGTGGAGGCTTCGGCCTCCACAAACTAACACGCCGACACGGCATCAAACTGTGTCCGGCTGTGGACTGCTCGGTCGAAGAGGTCAGTCTGGCTGTAGGTGAGGTTGTTGGATATGATAGTGTGAAGTCTGCCTCACGAATGAACAGCGCTGTGGTGGTTTTTCTAGACAGTACAGACAAAGCTAACCAGCTCCTGGAGAGTGGAGTTGTGATTCAGGGCTCCTTCACACCTGTGTGGTCCCTGGCTAATCCTGATAAAAAGGTCCTAATCTCTAATGTGTCCCCGTTCCTACAAAACGAGCTCTTAGAGAAAGAGCTGGCGAGACATGGACAGTTAATGTCCCCGATAAAAATGATCCCCATCTACTGTGAATCTCCACATCTCAAACATGTCGTGTCTTTCAGGAGACACGTGTTCATGGTTCTGAAAAAGAATGAGGAAGAATTCAATTTGGTCTTCAGGTTTAAAATTGCGGAATCTATTTTTCACTTGATTTTCACCAGAGGGGGACTTTAAGATCCTTTCTTGCTTACTTAAAGCTGCATTATTTGATTATTACAAGAAATCTCGACAGCAGTAACAGAACCAAATCAACAAACTAAATCTATCTGAAACCTGCACAGAGCTGCAGAGTTGGGTGATAGTAATCAAATTGTAATCAATCGCAAAAGAAAATCAAAAATGTGCTCTGATGCAGGTTTCAGCTTCCGTTTGCAAACGAACTGTGTCGTATAAAGAGCAAAAATGAAAATCAAGAAACTTCAGACACTTACATCGATCATCAGTCTTGGATCTCCGGCCGCTGTGTTGACTGTAAGCTTTGCATAGCCATTGGCTGCGGTTAAGCCCTGCACCTCACCTGGATTCACCACCACTGCAACACCTTGTGCCGGAGTTTCATCTGGATTTGTGACTTCAATCTGCCATCAAGGAAACAAACAGCCAAACAATGAGAAATATTCACCTGTAACATCAAAGCATACAGTTAATCACATCTTATTAAGGGCAAACAAACTCATTACATCATTTTGTATGCAGTGTATGTACTGTGCAATAACAGACAGAACAGAACAATGGTGAATATTGCACAAATAGCACAAAACTAATTAGGGCCACTCAGATCTGGCAAACAGGAGCGGACTGCTCAAGTGCCATCATTCCACACAGGATGTGGGCTGGATGACAGTGGGGCAGTGTCGGCCAAAACTATTTTGCTATGTGGGATTGGAATAGTTTACCTGTTGAATTGAGTAGTAATTATCTAATTTTTAAAATACAAACTCAAGACAACAGAAATAATAATAATAATAATAAATATAACTAGGGCTACGTTGTAGCACTAACGTGCCCGAGCTCATGCATTTTGAAGCCTGTTGCGGTTAGTGGAGAGAGCGATCAATGACCAAGCGCATGTCTCTGCGTTGCAAATGCGTTTTGGGGCTCTGATGTAGCGTGAGCAATTTTGTGTCAATTGGACAATGTTACAACAAATCAATTTTCACACTGATCAATAGGTGGCGCTATGACCCTGCACTGATATTAATATATGGAGCTGTTCAGGTCAGTATTGTGATCATAGGTCAGTAGTTCGGGGCCGGTTGGATAATGCAGAGGGGATTTACAAAGTACTTCCTGTTTCATGGTGAATCAGTAGGTGGCGCTATGACACTGAGGAAATATTGACACATAGAGCTGTTCAGGCTTGGACTATAATCATGTGACAGAAGTTTGGTGGTGATAGGACGATGCACAGTGGAGTTATGACAACATCGTCTCCTTTGGCGAAAGATGATCCTTCGCCGCACCTCAATGTTTACACGGTTTGAGGAAATGTCACGATTCTGACCGTGGTCCAATGACTTGTCTCAGCTCATTTGAGCTGTTTATTGTAAAGCAGCCAGGAGCAGTGCATCAAAGTATAAAACATGTCACTTCCTGTCGCCAGCAGGTGGCGCTGTGACGATGAGCATTTGTCCACCAGATGGTAGTGTTGTACTGTTGTTGTAGTGATTATGCCGCGGAGGGGGGGGGGGACCGGGAGAAACGGCTCCGAACCACGGCCACTAATCACGCACTACATTCCACGCCATCACGTGCAGCGCTGTCAGTATCACTACGCACAGACCGATCTGTTCAGGGCAAAAACTAAAAATCTCCATGTTGTTGAGATGACGTCATTTAAAGTTGATATGATCGAACGTGTAACGTCAAAAATAGGCGACTTCCTGTTGCGTTTTTCCATAACGCTCCGCCACAACGCCTTTTTTGTGCCGCAAAAAAGCCGCACTGTTGTTGTACTGTTCCTAGAAAAAAAAAAAAATGAAAAAAAAACATATATATAAAAAAATATACCACTAAAGCCAAAATGGTGGGCTTCCTGTTTGGTCATGTTGTTGTGATGACACTCATCTCAATATGAAGTTGATCTGATGAAAGCCCTGGGACAAGTTCGTCAAAGTAAAAATGTGGAATATGGCCAAAATGGCCACTAAATGCAAAATGGCGGGCTTCCTGTTGCGTTTTTCATAATGCCCCTTGAGACTTTTGTGTTTGTCTGGTCACGATACACCTGGGCTACGATTTTTGTGAAGATCGGTCAAAGGGAAACCTAGGGGCTGCGTTCCAGGGGGCGCTGTTGAGCCATTTTGCCACGCCCATTTCAAATTACTCCAGAATACGTAAATTTTCACCAATTTCTTATTTTCTGCAAAGTTTGGTAAGAAGTTGAGCATGTTGAAGCCTCAAAAAGCCAATTCATCTGGGTCACTATAATAAGAATAATCCTTACCATTTCAAGAGGGCCTCCCACCGTCGGTGCTCGGGCCCGAATAATTAAAAAGCCTTTTATGTAAAACACAACCCCCACCAACCCCACAATACATCCCAACTACCGATTATGCAACTATGATAAACAAGGTTCAACTTATGGTTCTTTTATTCCAACGTCTGCACTTTTTTCTGACAGAACCTGTCGTCTGGATTCTGCCTCAAAGAACAATCGACTTGTAAAATGTCCAACATGATGGAGACACCACTGGGAATTTGTTAAAAACAAACAAAGGTGTGTCTGAACTAAATAAATATGAACAGATGTATTTGGTTTTCTATGCAGATGTTTCTTAAATCATGTCATCCAATATATTTCCTTGTCCTGGAGCTGAAGGTTATTTTTCTTTGAGGACACAGAGAAGGACTGAAAGTTTAGTTTTAACATGTGTTAGTCAGGCCTCTGAGGGAAAAGACACTAGTGACAGCTTCGTGTGTTCAAATGACAAACACGTTCCTTTCAGACTTGTTCTGTTTAAAAGACGAGAAACTTGAGGAAAATGTTCCTGATTTAATCTGAACATCCACTAAAAGAACTTAAAGAGGCTCAGATCTTTATTTACACAGAAGAAATAGTATATAGATTCATTTCTTTTAAGAATTGTGCAACACTTTATTCTGCTAAAAACCTAAATTCCCCTCCCCATCTTCTCCTCGATTAAACTCTTTCCCCTCCGAGAGCTGGGACCTTGAGCACATCACTTTTAATCTCGTTAAAGAAAAGCAAAACATTGTGATTGATGCAATATCTAAGAGTATGTCACTGAGAGTCCTGCTTCTTATGTGACTAAACCTCTTGTAAATGTCCAATGTCCACCGGGAGAAATATCCATCTCTTCATTGTAATCTTATATTCAGAACTTCAGGTGTTTACGTATCCGACAGAGAAGCTTCTATCTGCTATGAAGATTATTATGATCGTCTCTTTTTTAGCAAGTTACCTTCAGGTGGATCGTTGGTTTTATATTAAACTGCATCAGCCGTGTGACGTGGACATGATGAGTGATCGTCTTTCAGCATCATACTGTACCCCAGGTGTTCGAGACTTTCAAATAAATGCTCTTTCACATGGGCCACATCTGTCATTTGTGTGTGTGAGTGTGTAAATTACAAGTTTAGTCGACACAAGGGTTTTTTGTCAGTTTTTCCTGATGGGAGATATATTTGTTCAGAACGTGTTTTACATCACGTAGTTCCATTCCTGCACTTATTTGAGTTATTCAAATGGTATTTTTCAGCAGCTGAACAAGTTTGAATTCAGGTTGATTTATTTACAAGTGACAATTCACATTAACTAACATGCAAACACAACAGAGACAAGATTAGAAGAAGACAATTTAAAGTCAGGAAGCAGAGTTTAAAACAAATTTCAAACAAAGTAAAGGATCAAAAAGAGAATAAAGGAAATAAAAAGGATAAATCTTCATGAAAGATAAGTTGAAGGATGAAGTAAAACAAATAATAAATGATAAAATTAGAATAGTATAAAACACAGTGATGTTGTAAAATAGTTTATTCAAAAGGCACAAAGTACAAAGAATAAGTAGAAAATTAGAGAAAAATCAAATTAAAAAATACATCCTACTCTCAGTGCTGTAAAAGGTTAGCCTACTGTATACAAATGAACTTGGTATTAACATGAACATGGCTTCAGTGTAACAAGTAATCAACATGCGAGGTAATGACAAAGACGTTCAACAACAACACAAAGTCATAGGTTTACTTTTCTGGCAGACAATGTTCCCAACGAGCTGCATCCAGGGTCCAGCTGAGCTCGGCTCGCCTAGTCTTGTTTTCAACTTCCTTTAACTTCCCTGTTATAGGATAACTTTTGCAAAAAAAAGTGTCAACATTTCCAAAATTCCTGAGCTTAACTTCCCATGGAAAGTTTCCAGAAAGTTACCGGAAATGTTCCGCCCCTTTGCAACACTAATCAGGATCGATACAGGTTCTAAAACATCACACAACCTGATTTCTGCTTTGATTTAGAAAACAACAGCAACATTAGTTGTTTCAAACACATTCATGTCAGTGTAATTATAGATTTCTGTCTTTACAAAGTGAGAACTGAATATGTGTGATAAAGGAAGGTCAGTGTTTGATTGACAGCTGATCTCTGTGCGGAGCAGAAACGTCACCACGACGAACTTTGATCAACAAACATGGAGACAAAAGAAGTTCAAGATTTACACACAGAATCTAAATCACTGCTTTTAATGACTCGAGTCTATTTGAGTTTACAGAACTCAGCTGTGGCTCCAGGATAATAAACCCAAACTCCAGCATAGAGAGGCTGAGTGAATGTGGTCTGGACTCTGTGGAGGAGAGTCATGGTGTCAGAGACTCTGTAGAAGGACAGAACACCTGCACTGTGATCCAGGTACACTCCTACTCTGGAGGACACAGGACCTGACACTGGAGTCTCGATGCTGTTGTAACGAAAGATATAACTGTTTCTATAACAAGATAATGACCAAGATTTATCATTGTATCCAAATCTACATTCAAGTGAGTTTCCTGCTCTGCTGATATTCTTGTATGTGACTGCTAAACTTACTCCTCCTCTCCCCCCCACCTCCACCTCCCAGTAACAACGTCCAGTCAGACTCTCTCTACTCAGGACCTGAGGCCTATCAGTGAATCTGTCTGGGTGATTAGAATAAGACTGTTCTTTACTCATACATGTTACTTTTCTGTTTCCCTCAGATAATAACACATGTTTGTTTACTGTGTTTGGATCCAGTTTGATTTCCTGTGAATATCTTAAGAAGTCAGCTCTGGTCTCTGGCTCTGGTTGTGGCAGTAAAACATCCACTTGAGACACAATCTGTAAAATCTCTGTCTCTGTCTCACTCAGAATGTCCTGTAGTCGACCTCTGACCTGGGACACAGCTGCTGTCACGTCCTCAAAGTACCTCAGAGGACGGATCCTGATGCTGGATGAGTGTGTAGATCCACTGAGTGGTGACAGTGAGGGGTAGTTGTGTAGAAACTGGGTGTGATCCTCTGTGTCTGAGAGCTGCTTCAGTTCATGGTCTTTCCTCTTCAGCTCAGTGATCTCCTGCTCCAGTCTCTCCTGAAGCTCTCTGACTCGACTCACTTCAGTTTCCTGCTGGGATCTGATCTGCTGCTTCACATCAGAGCTTCTTTTCTCCAGCAGACGGATCAGCTCAGTGAAGATCTTCTCACTGTCCTCCACTGCTTTATCAGCAGAGCCATTGACGGCCTCCTCCTCCTGTTGAAGCAGCTTCACATCTTTCTCTGTGTCCTGGACTCTCTGCTGGATTGTTTGTCTCCTCAGCCCGAGCTCTCTCTGCCTCTCAGTCCTTTCTGCTGCAGCTGACACTGTGTCGTGGTCTTTATGTTCCTCCACAGAGCAGAGATAACAGATACACTGCTGATCAGTGCGGCAGAACATCTTCATCACCTCATCGTGACGAGAGCAGATGTTCTCCTGGAGCTTCTCCGAGGGCTCCACCAGCTTGTGCTTCTTCAATGGAGCTGACTGAAGATGACGCTGGAGGTGTTTTTCACAATAAGAGGCCAAACAAACCAAACAGGACTTGAGAGCTTTCAGTTTCCTCCCAGTGCAGACATCACAGGCCACATCTTCAGGTCCAGCATAGCAGTGATCAGCAGGAGCAGCTTGGAGTCCAGTCTTCTTCAGCTCCTCCAGTGAATCAGCTAACATGGTGTTTTTCCTCAGGACAGGCCTCGGTGTGAAGGTCTCTCTACACTGAGGGCAGCTGTAGCTTCCTCTCTCCTCCTCTTTGTCCCAGTGGGTGTTAATACAGCTCATACAGTAGCTGTGTCCACAGCCAGTAGTCACCGGATCCTTCAGTAGATCCAGACAGATCGAACAGCAGAATCTTTCTCTGTCCCGTTGATTTTCTTGCTGCGCCATTTCAGCTGGTGCCAGAGACTGTAGAACAGTTTCACTTCCTCTGAACAGATACAGATCTCTGCTCCTCCCCCTCTCGTTCACTCCCTGCAGTGACTCATCTCCCACAGGTCACAGCTTGTTGTTCACTGGTTCTTACACTTACACGTCTGTGAAGGGAGGAGACACAGACACATCCTGACTGGGAGGAGCTGGTTGTGTTTGAGGAAGAAGTTGTTGGTGTTTCAGGATTTACTGCATTTCACAGCGGCCTGTTCCCACCTGGTGTTAAGAGGAGATTCAGTGAGAGGCAGAGTGTGTTTTACGAAGAATGAAAAACTAAAAAAGTCGAATAAAGGTTAAGTTAAGGTTAAGGTCGTCTTTACTGTCCCCGAGGGGCCATTTGGTTTGTAAACAGTAGTCACACACAACCCATACACATCATAACAATACATACATACACAAAAAGAGTCATTAGTCCTTTGTTAAAATACTAAAATATATTAAAATGCGTGTGTGACAAACACCAGGGCTACAGCTGGTTTAAAAGTCCGACCGCTGAGGAGACAACGGTCTGTCTGCCTGTCTGTCTGTGTGTCTGTCTGTCTGTCTGTCTGTCTGCCTGTCTCTCTCTCTCTCTCTCTCTCTCTCTCTCTCTCCCTCTCTCTCTCTCTCTCTCTCTCTCTCTCTCTCTCTCTCCCTCTCTCTCTCTCTCTCTCTCTCTCTCTCTCTCTCTCCCTCTCTCTCTCTCTCTCTCTCTCTCTCTCCCTCTCTCTCTCTCTCTCTCTCTCTCTCTCTCTCTCCCTCTCTCTCTCTCTCTCTCTCTCTCCCTCTCTCTCTCTCTCTCTCTCTCTCTCTCTCTCTCTCTCTCTCTCTCTCTCTCCCTCTCTCTCTCTCTCTCTCTCTCTCTCTCTCTCTCTCTCTCTCTCTCTCTCTCTCCCTCTCTCTCTCTCTCTCTCTCTCTCTCTCCCAGTGTGTCTGTGCAGCATGGCTGCTGCAGGTGGAGGCTTCGGCCTCCACAAACTAACACGCCGACACGGCATCAAACTGTGACCGGCTGTGGACTGCTCGGTCGAAGAGGTCAGTCTGGCTGTAGGTGAGGTTGTTGGATATGATAGTGTGAAGTCTGCCTCACGAATGAACAGCACTGTGGTGGTTTTTCTAGACAGTACAGACAAAGCTAACCAGCTCCTGGAGAGTGGAGTTGTGATTCAGGGCTCCTTCACACCTGTGTGGTCCCTGGCTAATCCTGATAAAAAGGTCCTAATCTCTAATGTGTCCCCGTTCCTACAAAACGAGCTCTTAGAGAAAGAGCTGGCGAGACATGGACAGTTAATGTCCCCGATAAAAATGATCCCCATCTACTGTGAATCTCCACATCTCAAACATGTCGTGTCTTTCAGGAGACACGTGTTCATGGTTCTGAAAAAGAATGAGGAAGAATTCAATTTGGTCTTCAGGTTTAAAATTGCGGAATCTATTTTTCACTTGATTTTCACCAGAGGGGGACTTTAAGATCCTTTCTTGCTTACTTAAAGCTGCATTATTTGATTATTACAAGAAATCTCGACAGCAGTAACAGAACCAAATCAACAAACTAAATCTATCTGAAACCTGCACAGAGCTGCAGAGTTGGGTGATAGTAATCAAATTGTAATCAATCGCAAAAGAAAATCAAAAATGTGCTCTGATGCAGGTTTCAGCTTCCGTTTGCAAACGAACTGTGTCGTATAAAGAGCAAAAATGAAAATCAAGAAACTTCAGACACTTACATCGATCATCAGTCTTGGATCTCCGGCCGCTGTGTTGACTGTAAGCTTTGCATAGCCATTGGCTGCGGTTAAGCCCTGCACCTCACCTGGATCCACCACCACTGCAACACCTTGTGCCGGAGTTTCATCTGGATTTGTGACTTCAATCTGCCATCAAGGAAACAAACAGCCAAACAATGAGAAATATTCACCTGTAATATCAAAGCATACAGTTAATCACATCTTATTAAGGGCAAACAAACTCATTACATCATTTTGTATGCAGTGTATGTACTGTGCAATAACAGACAGAACAGAACAATGGTGAATATTGCACAAATAGCACAAAACTAATTAGGGCCACTCAGATCTGGCAAACAGGAGCGGACTGCTCAAGTGCCATCATTCCACACAGGATGTGGGCTGGATGACAGTGGGACAGTGTCGGCCAAAACTATTTTGCTATGTGGGATTGGAATAGTTTACCTGTTGAATTGAGTAGTAATGATCTAATTTTTAAAATACAAACTCAAGACAACAACAGAAATAATAATAATAATTAAAAAGCCTTCTATCTAAAACACAACCCCCACCAACCCCACAATACATCCCAACTACCGATTATGCAACTAAATATGCAAATAACCATAAAATCTCACCAATTGACCTTTAATTTGAAGGAGACATCTTTGAGATCTGCTCTGCATCTGCCAATCGGCTTGTTGCTCCCTCGCTGCGAGCTAACCACTCAACAGGATCACGACTGTTTGCTGTCCTGGCTCCTAAATGGTGGAACGAGTTAATAATAATAATCATAATAATAATCATAATAATAATCCTTACAATTTCAATAGGGCCTCCCACTCTGTTCGGTGCTCGGGCCCTAATTAGTAAAACAACACGATATATATTTTTAGAATTATTCAATTTTTAAAAAACTAAAATTCCAGGCATAATTAAAGGCATATTTCACGTCGCTACTCATCCACGACTGTAGGTGGAGTAGAGCGCGTTTTCCGTCCAATCGTGCGACCGCCACTAGACACAAAGAAGAAGCGGGAGCACACGGAGAAAGACGAAGAAGAAGAAGAAGACGGCGGCGGTTAGCAGTTAGCATTTAGCTCCGCGGGTTACGTCGAGGACAGTCTCTGGTAAACTGGTGTTTTCATACTTTGATATTCTCCACCGTTAAACTCCGGAGTCTTTACTTGAACCACAGCATGTTCACAGAGAAGAATGTTGATTTTAATACAGTTAAAATAAGTTTTCGCACATTGTTGTTGTTGTGATTTGATCCAAACTCTGTGTTCCACAGTCCAATGAGAAGAGAGACGTCCTCAACCCGCTGATAACAGGCGTCTTCTTAGAGGTGTGTGTCGTGTTACCATAGCAACAACATCTTGCAGAGACATATCTGTGTTTATGTTGAAGATGTTCAGATTCCCCGGTTGGATTAATATCTGCGTGATGCTTCACGTTGACATGTGTTGTTCATTTTCCTCGCAGGCGTCCAACAGCGCCTCCTACATCCAGGATGCGTTCCAGCTCCTCATGCCCATCCTGGAGATTTCTCACATCCAGAGGACGGCTGACTCCGCGGAGCAGTGACCTCACGATGTCTCCTCCGCCCTCCAACGCCGCCCCGGCTCCAGGACTCTGTCACAGCCGATAACTGACACATCTGGAAAACTTTTAAAAAGTCGCCGTGTCAGTGTTTACTCTGTTTTCCAGCTCAGGACAAAATCAATTTCACGCCTGGGAGGAAAAAGTGTGTTCTTGTCAAACAGTGTTATAGTTTTTGTGCTTTGCAGGTTTATTTGTGAAGCACGTTACAAGGACTCGTTGCAACACTCGTTGTTGTGGAAGGGAAACAAAATGCGTTTATGATAAACAAGGTTCAACTTATGGTTCTTTTATTCCAACGTCTGCACTTTTTTCTGACAGAACCTGTCGTCTGGATTCTGCCTCAAAGAACAATCGACTTGTAAAATGTCCAACATGATGGAGACACCACTGGGAATTTGTTAAAAACAAACAAAGGTGTGTCTGAACTAAATAAATATTAACAGATGTATTTGGTTTTCTATGCAGATGTTTCTTAAATCATGTCATCCAATATATTTCCTTGTCCTGGAGCTGAAGGTTATTTTTCTTTGAGGACACAGAGAAGGACTGAAAGTTTAGTTTTAACATGTGTTAGTCAGGCCTCTGAGGGAAAAGACACTAGTGACAGCTTCGTGTGTTCAAATGACAAACACGTTCCTTTCAGACTTGTTCTGTTTAAAAGACGAGAAACTTGAGGAAAATGTTCCTGATTTAATCTGAACATCCACTAAAAGAACTTAAAGAGGCTCAGATCTTTATTTACACAGAAGAAATAGTATATAGATTCATTTCTTTTAAGAATTGTGCGACACTTTATTCTGCTAAAAACCTAAATTCCCCTCCCCATCTTCTCCTCGATTAAACTCTTTCCCCTCCGAGAGCTGGGACCTTGAGCACATCACTTTTAATCTCGTTAAAGAAAAGCAAAACATTGTGATTGATGCAATATCTAAGAGTATGTCACTGAGAGTCCTGCTTCTTATGTGACTAAACCTCTTGTAAATGTCCAATGTCCACCGGGAGAAATATCCATCTCTTCATTGTAATCTTATATTCAGAACTTCAGGTGTTTACGTATCCGACAGAGAAGCTTCTATCTGCTATGAAGATTATTATGATCGTCTCTTTTTTAGCAAGTTACCTTCAGGTGGATCGTTGGTTTTATATTAAACTGCATCAGCCGTGTGACGTGGACATGATGAGTGATCGTCTTTCAGCATCATACTGTACCCCAGGTGTTCGAGACTTTCAAATAAATGCTCTTTCACATGGGCCACATCTGTCATTTGTGTGTGTGAGTGTGTAAATTACAAGTTTAGTCGACACAAGGGTTTTTTGTTTGTTTTTCCTGATGGGAGATATATTTGTTCAGAACGTGTTTTACATCACGTAGTTCCATTCCTGCACTTATTTGAGTTATTCAAATGGTATTTTTCAGCAGCTGAACAAGTTTGAATTCAGGTTGATTTATTTACAAGTGACAATTCACATTAACTAACATGCAAACACAACAGAGACAAGATTAGAAGAAGACAATTTAAAGTCAGGAAGCAGAGTTTAAAACAAATTTCAAACAAAGTAAAGGATCAAAAAGAGAATAAAGGAAATAAAAAGGATAAATCTTCATGAAAGATAAGTTGAAGGATGAAGTAAAACAAATAATAAATGATAAAATTAGAATAGTATAAAACACAGTGATGTTGTAAAATAGTTTATTCAAAAGGCACAAAGTACAAAGAATAAGTAGAAAATTAGAGAAAAATCAAATTAAAAAATACATCCTACTCTCACTGCTGTAAAAGGTTAGCCTACTGTATACAAATGAACTTGGTATTAACATGAACATGGCTTCAGTGTAACAAGGAATCAACATGCGAGGTAATGACAAAGACGTTCAACAACAACACAAAGTCATAGGTTTACTTTTCTGGCAGACAATGTTCCCAACGAGCTGCATCCAGGGTCCAGCTGAGCTCGGCTCGCCTAGTCTTGTTTTCAACTTCCTTTAACTTCCCTGTTATAGGCTAACTTTTGCAAAAAAAAGTGTCAACATTTCCAAAATTCCTGAGCTTAACTTCCCATGGAAAGTTTCCAGAAAGTTACCGGAAATGTTCCGCCCCTTTGCAACACTAATCAGGATCGATACAGGTTCTAAAACATCACACAACCTGATTTCTGCTTTGATTTAGAAAACAACAGCAACATTAGTTGTTTCAAACACATTCATGTCAGTGTAATTATAGATTTCTGTCTTTACAAAGTGAGAACTGAATATGTGTGATAAAGGAAGGTCAGTGTTTGATTGACAGCTGATCTCTGTGCGGAGCAGAAACGTCACCACGACGAACTTTGATCAACAAACATGGAGACAAAAGAAGTTCAAGATTTACACACAGAATCTAAATCACTGCTTTTAATGACTCGAGTCTATTTGAGTTTACAGAACTCAGCTGTGGCTCCAGGATAATAAACCCAAACTCCAGCATAGAGAGGCTGAGTGAATGTGGTCTGGACTCTGTGGAGGAGAGTCATGGTGTCAGAGACGCTGTAGAAGGACAGAACACCTGCACTGTGATCCAGGTACACTCCTACTCTGGAGGACACAGGACCTGACACTGGAGTGTCGATGCTGTTGTAACGAAAGTTATAACTGTTTACATAACTAGATAATGACCAAGATTTATCATTGTATCCAAATCCACATTCACGTGAGTTTCCTGCTCTGCTGATATTCTTGTATGTGACTGCTACACTAACTGCTCTCACCCCCACCTCCACCTCCACCTCCCAGTAACAACGTCCAGTCAGACTCTCTCTACTCAGGACCTGAGTCCTAACAGTGAATCTGTCTGGGTGATTAGAATAAGACTGTTCTTTACTCATACATGTTACTTTTCTGTTTCCCTCAGATAATAACAGACGTCTGTGTGCTGTGTTTGGATCCAGTGTGATTTCCTGTGAATATCTTAAGAAGTCAGCTCTGGTCTCTGGCTCTGGTTGTGGCAGTAAAACATCCACTTGAGACACAATCTGTAAAATCTCTGTCTCTGTCTCACTCAGAATGTCCTGTAGTCGACCTCTGACCTGGGACACAGCTGCTGTCACGTCCTCAAAGGTCCTCAGAGGACGGATCCTGATGCTGGATGAGTGTGTAGATCCACTGAGTGGTGACAGTGAGGGGTAGTTGTGTAGAAACTGGTTGTGATCCTCTGTGTCTGAGAGCTGCTTCAGTTCATGGTCTTTCCTCTTCAGCTCAGTGATCTCCTGCTCCAGTCTCTCCTGAAGCTCTCTGACTCGACTCACTTCAGTTTCCTGCTGGGATCTGATCTGCTGCTTCACATCAGAGCTTCTTTTCTCCAGCAGACGGATCAGCTCAGTGAAGATCTTCTCACTGTCCTCCACTGCTTTATCAGCAGAGCCATTGACGGCCTCCTCCTCCTGTTGAAGCAGCTTCACATCTTTCTCTGTGTCCTGGACTCTCTGCTGGATTGTTTGTCTCCTCAGCCCGAGCTCTTTCTGCCTCTCAGTCCTTTCTGCTGCAGCTGACACTGTGTCGTGGTCTTTATGTTCATCCACAGAGCAGAGATAACAGATACACTGCTGATCAGTGCGGCAGAACATCTTCATCACCTCATCGTGACGAGAGCAGATGTTCTCCTGGAGCTTCTCCGAGGGCTCCACCAGCTTGTGCTTCTTCAATGGAGCTGATTGAAGATGACGCTGGAGGTGTTTTTCACAATAAGAGGCCAAACAATTCAAACAGGACTTGAGAGCTTTCAGTTTCCTCCCAGTGCAGACATCACAGGCCACATCTTCAGGTCCAGCATAGCAGTGATCAGCAGGAGCAGCTTGGAGTCCAGTCTTCTTCAGCTCCTCCAGTGAATCAGCTAACATGGTGCTTTTCCTCAGGACAGGCCTCGGTGTGAAGGTCTGTCTACACTGAGGGCAGCTGTAGCTTCCTCTCTCCTCCTCTTTGTCCCAGTGGGTGTTAATACAGCTCATACAGTAGCTGTGTCCACAGACAGTAGTCACCGGATCCTTCAGTAGATCCAGACAGATCGAACAGCAGAATCTTTCTCTGTCCCGTTGATTTTCTTGCTGCGCCATTTCAGCTGGTGCCAGAGACTGTAGAACAGTTTCACTTCCTCTGAACAGATACAGATCTCTGCTCCTCCCCCTCTCGTTCACTTCCTGCAGTGACTCAGCTCCCACAGTTCACAGCTTGTTGTTCACTGGTTCTTACACTTACACGTCTGTGAAGGGAGAAGACACAGACATGTCCTGACTGGGAGGAGCTGGTTGTGTTTGAGGAAGAAGTTGTTGGTGTTTCAGGATTTACTGCATTTCACAGCGGCCTGTTCCCACCTGGTGTTAAGAGGAGATTCAGTGAGAGGCAGAGTGTGTTTTACGAAGAATGAAAAACTAAAAAAGTAGAATAAAGGTTAAGTTAAGGTTAAGGTCGTCTTTACTGTCCCCGAGGGGCCATTTGGTTTGTAAACAGTA